>NW_020291592.1:1654611-1701889 GCF_003184755.1 Aspergillus piperis CBS 112811
GGGGGGAGAAAGGGAATAGTAACTTGGTAATGAGGGAGGGAGGGACGGAGAGGAACGGAGAAGACAGTCAGCGGAAGTACGGAGTAGTACCTCTCTCTACCCCTACTACTACTACAACTATAACCACGGAATTATAGTAAACAGCACTAAATATATTAAACTAGGGCTACTGGTACATATCTAAGAAGTAAAAGAAAAAAGTAAGAAAACCAAGGAAATGCAGGCCCGGGAGCCGCACCCAATTAAGTGCCGCAAGCCCCCGATTTGCGGTTGGCGCTCGTGCTGACTCTTCGCCCGTTAGTTACTGGGGGAAGGGAGGGAGGGAATGGATCTATCTAGTAGTAGCGCAGATACGAGGCTCCATCCAGCGTCATCATCATCATCGATTTTGTAGTCTATGGGGGTTGCTGCTGCTGTTGTTGCTGCTGCTGCAGCACCACGGCTCTAGGTAAGCCGTGCTGCGTATTTAGCTTCCTTTGCTTACTAGTTTAGCTGAACTAGCTTAGAGGGCTAGTTACTTAGTTAGCACACCACTTTTCTCATAACCTGACTTGAACCCCCAACCACCGCCCCTCATCCACCACACCCCCCCTGCTAGTTTAGTGCGATGACTACTGACCCGGGCTTACTGGCGCTTGGACTCGTTCGGCTTTTGTACGCCTCCCGTGAATGAGGCTAGTGTGGTTTCGTTCTTTTCTTCTTGCATGCATAGGGTCGCCTTGCGGCGGTTTTGGGTAGTACGATGTTGGGGGCTGAAGTGGGCAAGTAGAAGAGTAGGTGAAGGAAGAGAGGTATGAGTTGAGCCCATATCAACCTTAATATAATTCGGGATTTGAGGGTTGAGATTTGGTTTTGGACAATGCTTACTTCCTTTCGTAATCTCCGACTGGCAAGGCTGCTTCTCATCCATGATTGTGTTGTGTGTGTGTGTGTGTCTGTGTGCCGGCTTGCCGTCCATACTAGTATATACATGGGTGGTCATGCCACGGGAAAGGCAGAAAACAACTAAGCCGTGATATCTACTCCACTCAGGGTGCTAGACCTTGTGAGGCAATGTAAAAAGCTCTAGGGATGAATTTAATTTATGTCTGTCCGCCCTGGCAAGGAAAACCAAGTAGTAGTCAATTGTTTACAGCCTGGCCTTTTGACTCAATTGGGCCTGAACTCTCTTAACCCGTTCCCAGGCCTCCAGCGCAAAAGGCTCCGTATTTCTAGCATATTCCGCAGCGCGAGCACTACTGGCCTGTCTCAGGGCATATCTCGCCTTGATACCATGCATAATAACCGAGCTTCTCCAAGAGAAGAAAGCATCGCCCCAGGGGATATCCCCACTGGGGTCATACCCGGACACTTCACGATACCAGCGGATACAGTCCTCTCGAGCGGGCAAGCCAGGCACCACCTTCGGGACGAACATTGCCTTCTTGTGGTCCACCCCATCGAGGAAAAAGGGACTAGTGAGGTTGCAGAAGTCGGACAGAGGGTGCCCCACCGTGGCCATTTCCCAATCCAACAGGCCAATGACTCGCGGCTCGGATTTGTGAAATATCATATTATCGATCTTATAGTCCCCGTGCACGAGCGTGCCGCGGTCTTGCGGCTGCGTTGTCTTGTCTTCGAAGAAACGCACCATGTCCATGAAATGAGGCAACTCTCCGACAGGTTCCTTGGTCTCCACATCCACGGCTTGTGCCTGCGCCTGTGCAACTGCTGTGAAGGTGGCGATCTGTCGATCATAGTACCCCGTCGGTTTTCCGAACCTCTCCAACCCGACCTTTTGGGGTACTACCCGGTGGAATTTGGCTAATGTCCGGACCGCATCCTGCCATCTGTTGGTAAGGGGGGGGGTTGCAGTCGTTAGCTTCTTCTTCCCGCTTCCATGTAACAGTAGCCGCGCCAGGCGGGTTGTATCATCCCGAAAAGCCAGGGGGGGAGGGAGGAGGGGATGACGTACAATGCGGTTCTCTCCGCCGGGTCGACCCCGGGCATGGCAGGATCAGTAAAGTGTCGTCCGTCTAGGAATTCCATGATGTAGAAGGGGGTGCCGATTACGCTGCTGTCCTCACAGAGACAGTAGGCTTTGGGGACGGGCACGTCGGTGTTTCCTAGGGCATGGATGATCTTGTACTCGCGCTCGACTTTGTGCGCAGTCTTGGAGAGTAGCTTGCCCGGGGGCTTCTTGCGCAGGACATATTTGCTACCGTCGGCGGTAGTGAGTTGATAGGTAGGGTTGGATTGACCAAAGCCAAACTGTAGCGTGTAAGTTGTGTGTGACCAGACGAATCAAAGCAAATAGGGCCATCCTATATACCTGCTTCACATCCAAGGGGGTCTTGATATCGGGTACATTGAGATTGAGATAGCGTTCCAGGGAAGGAACATCAATAGGTTGGCGCACCGCTCCAGCCATATCCAAGACAATGCGAACTTCAACAACATATGCTGTGAGACTATATGCAGCACCACCAATTTCTATAAAACGTAGCAAAAGCGGAGAATAAGTCACGCTGGGGATGGGAACAAAAACCCGGGGATAGCCCCGATCTCAAGCCAGCCAGCCACGGCCCGCGGCTCACCTGAAGGGGGCGGCGCTGCGGGGAGCCTCGGCTATCCTGGATTTCTTACCCATCTAGGCTTAGTCCAATTCCCAACTCACTCACTGTATCAGTCTATCAGAACCACTGGATAAATCAAACAACTCAAACCCGCCAAGCCCATTAAAACGCGCCTCGCGTCTCCCCTTCACCGCCAGACGCGTTCCCCCAAATCGATTCCAGCAACCCCAAATTAAAAAAAAAATAGAAGAACCCACCATGAAGGGCCTCGCCCTCGCCCTCGCATCTCGTCGATTTACACAACACACCGCATTTCCAACACCTCTTCAGCACCTTTTCAGCCGAAGAAGCAGAAGAAGAAGGATACCCCATTTTTCTTCCTCCCCACTACACACCACCCAGATAATGACCAAGGAGACCACCCCTCCTCCCACCACTACCACTACCAACGAACCTACAACAACGACTCACGAACCCCCCTCCCTCCCCGCCTCTCCCCTCGCCAAACGCACCAAACCCAACACCGATACCACAGACACAACCACCACATCATCAACAACAACAATGGGCTCAACCAGCACCCCCCTCCCCCCCCTCCAAGTGAAGAAGCTCACTCCCACGGGCCGCGCCCCGACCCGCGGCTCTGCCTTCGCGGCCGGATACGACATGTACAGCGCCAAGGAGACCGTCATCCCTGCTAAGGGGAAGGCATTGGTTGATACGGGCATTGCTATTGCTGTGCCGGAGGGGACGTGTACGTACCAACCTACCCATAAACTATATATATATATATACAGAAGATGAAAAACTGATAATGTTGTGTGGTATAGACGGCAGAATCGCCCCCCGCTCCGGCCTCGCCTCGAAGCACTTCATTGATACTGGCGCGGGCGTCATCGATGCAGACTACCGGGGAGAGGTCAAGGTTCTTTTGTTTAACCACTCGGATGTGGATTTCGAGGTGAAGGAGGGAGATCGTGTGGCGCAGTTGGTTTTGGAGAGGGTATTTTTCCCCTGCCCCCTCTTTCTTGATGAATGGCCAATGGTGTCAATTAGCTAACTGATGTATATATAGATCTATACCCCTGAGGTTGTGGTTGTGGAGGAATTGGCGGAGAGTGTTCGTGGGGCTGGTGGGTTTGGAAGTACTGGTGTTTGAATTGGGAGTCTTTGGATAGGGTTATGTTAGAGATATGATGTGTATGGCTGAATGATATCCGTACAATTGGAATACAATTACATTACAATTACATGAAATGTGAAGATTGATGTCATCTATGTTTGGTCCGTCACTGCATTTCATCATGACTGGTGGTATATAAATCAACACCCGTCTATAACTAATCTATAATGCTCAAACAGTTCGCCGCCCATTTAGCAACAGGATCAACGAAACTGCGCCGGCAGATCTTCCCGTCGCCACTCACTCGCCTGGAACTCCACCTCCGGTTCCCGCAGATACTGCGCATGACGGACCACCCGTACTTCTGCCGCCTTGCTCTCCCGCAGATGCGCCCTCTTCTGCTGGTCCTCCTGGCTGAGCAGCTTCTCGCCCTCATCCGGAACAATGGCGCGCAACTCGGCATCTCGCGCCTCCAGAGTCTTCTCTAGTACGCAGTGCATACTCGCCAGCACCTTCCGGGTAGACTGGGCAAGGGGTAACTCCGTAGCGGGAACATCGTCAGGCGAGACCCACGACTTGGTGTTGCGGAGAGTTGCATCAGCGTTGAACACCGCTTCGCGGAAGCGGGCTACCGTGAGAGCGGCGAACATATCGCCGGTACCGCTGAAGTAGCAGTCCAGGGCGGGGACATCGATGCGGAAGAGACGCGGGGCGCCGTCGGAGCGGGTGGTCGAGCCGATGACGGTGAGGGTGTTGGGGAGAGGAGAGTCGGAAAGGCTGGCGATTTGCACGGAGGTGATGATCACGTGGGGGATGTTGTAGATGGCGTGGAGGGCGGTGATGGCTTCAGCGAGGGTGGCGAGGGAGGTAATTTTGATGCCGGAGAGGACTCTGCTTTGGTTAGAGGGAGCAGCAGAAGTAAGGATAAAGGGATGGCTTACTCGGCTTCGAATTGGTTGGGGAGAATAAGGTCTGCGTGGCGGATGACCTTCTTGTAGGCGGGAACGACGTCGTCGTTGACGTAGAGACGGCCTTGGTCCCCCATTACGGGGTCCAGGACTGCGCATGGTTATTACTGCCACCACATAGAACAGAGAGAGAGAGAGAGGGCAGCTCACCCCAGAAGAAAGAACCGGGATTCTTTTCCGCTTTGCGCTGGAGGTCCATGCCAATGGCCCCGACGGCTTCAACGGCAGCTGCACTGGGCGCATAGCCAGAGAGCATGACATCAAAATCAAGCAGGTTACTCTGCGTGAGACCCTCATAGAGCGCGGTGATCTCCTCTGCCGTGGCCCTAGTGCCCTTGAACTGTCTATAACCGGTGTGGTTACCTGAAACTTTGTTAGTAGATGATTACATATATGATATATGGCTGCTTACTGAAGTGCACCGTGTTCAAGGCGGCGACATCACAGCCCATGAGCTGCATGACCGCAGTGGCCATCTTATTGCCCACATATCTGATCCGTCAGTATGGGGAGCGATTGGATGCGACGAGACATCATGATAGATAGTGAGGTGTTATCAAATATGACACATACCCGTAGACAACCTAGACCCTTGTCAGCAATGCATTGGGGGTTAGGTACCATGGGGGGCTACATCCATGGTGGTTGGGGGAAAACATACATGGCTGGCGACAGCCAAGACCCTGGTCTCAGGGACGAGAAGATCGGCGGACATGATGAAATGAAGGGGAGCTGGTGGAGGAGAAGAAGAGGAGCAGGCGGGCAAGGAAGGGAACTTCGATGTCATTCCTTCCTTTGGGTCGGCGATAGGCGAGGTGGACCCTCCTGGTTTTGCCGCGTTGTTGATTGGCCCACGGGGCCGGCGTGCAGCCCGTGCTCCCTCGGGAGTTTTTTTGATTTATCTTATTAAGGGATTTCCCATCCGGCAGTTTATTTTCCTGTCTTCTATCTGAATAGTAGTAGTGACAAGAATAGCTGTTACACTTCTCGAGTCAGTCGTGACGCTAATTCTGGTGGCGCCAGTTTCAGACGAGAGCACAACAGGCAGAATAACCGAACTGTCCGCTATGCTCATTGACTTGTGAAAAAAGTCCTCTTTTGCTTTGTACTAGGAGCAAGGAGTCCAATCAGTTGCCCTGCTAAGAATAAACCCTGAGGGTCCAGACTCTTTGCCCGTCGGTCTAGTCTCGACTGTTCCATCCAGCCTATACCAATTATGCCCGTTTTTCCCTTTGGCGCACGGCTCACTCCGTCAGGCACGCCCCTGACCCTGCTCGTGTGTGTGTGTGTTGTGTCTTGTCCACAATGTGCCATGGCTTTAATCCCGTTGTGTGATTGATCCCGTTGTAGTACAGTAGCCTCATGGTTTAGATTAAAGCTGCCCTCCCCCATCCTGAAGTGCCCTAATCCGTCCATCCATCTATCCATCCATCCATCCCCCTTGCCCTGCCACCGAGCAGCCCATCCCAAGACCATGTAATTGGGCAACCACACTCCTTTTGATTTCTTTGCCGTCTATATACACACACTCTCTCTCTTCATCATTCTAGTCCCTCATTAAGGAGATCCAATTGACCATCACCACCATGGTATCCATCTACACGCCGCGTGCACGCCCAGCACGACCACACCAACACCACCACCAACAACGATCACTCCTTCTCTTAACCCTACTCGCCCTCCCATCCGTGCTAGGATCCGTGCTTCCATCCAACGCAGAAATAAGCAGCGGAGAGATCGTCAATGCGGATCACTCCGCAGCACATACCACCACCACCACCACCACCACAGACCAACAACTATCACCAGATATCTTCACCAACGACGACACCCTCACCCTCACCCTCCACCCCCGCACCACCACTACCAACAACAACAACACATCCATATCCACCGACACCACCTCCACCACAACCTCATCCTTCCCAACCGCCTTCGACACCTCCCTAACCAACAACTTCACCACAACCACCTGCTCCACCTTCTTCCACACCCTCCTAACCAACACGACCCTAACAACCTGCCACGCCATCTCCCTCTTACTCCGCGACTCAACCTCCTTCTTCCACGCCCTCACCTCCGCCCCAACCACCTCCTCCATCCTCGACACCGCCTGCGCCGCAGACCTCTCCACCTGCAGCACCGCCCTCACCACCCTCGCCACCTCCCTCCTCCAATCCTCGACCTGCCTGCACGACTACAACGCAGGCAACCAAGCCGTGGTGTCCCTCTACACAGACCTGATCGTCTACGCGCCCATCTACCGCGCCACGTGCCTGCAGTCCCCCACCACGAATAACTATTGTTTCGTGGATGCGGTGACGAATACCACGAATGCCGTCGACTATGATGTGTATTTCGTGCCGTATGGGAGTGCGATTTCCACGAAGCCCTGGCCCACTTGTAATGAGTGTCTCCAGGCCACTTTGAATGTGTATAAGGAGTATGCGAGTGTGGATGGGCAGCCGCTGGCGGGAAGTTATTTGCCTACGGCGAGGGGCGTGAATGGGGTTTGTGGGGAGGGGTTTGCGGATGTTAATGTTACGGTTGGGGTCGTGGGGGATAGGGTTAGTAGTGGTGGTGTGAAGGATTGGAGGGGTGGGTTGGGGTTGGGGTTGGTGGTGGTAGGGTGGAGTGTTGGATGGGTGATCATGGGGGTATGATAATATATGATGTGATATGGGCTATGGTGTTTTTTTACATATGGAGGGATATTCTAATGTCTATACTTTAATTTCTCTTATCTATACTCACTCATTCACTCCCCTCGCTTTAGTTTGAAAGAATACGAAATAAAGATCTTATTCAAAACCAGGTATATCCAGCCCGTAGGCAAATAAATATCAAACAATGCAGAAGAATATCAAAAATGTGGGGGCCACTATATCATGTCGTCACATATTTCATGATACGAATAATCGGGGTACTGTCGGTTTGCTAACTTCGTCGGAAACTGTCGCCCAGCGCTACCCCTACCAGGCTTTGAGGCCCGAAGCTCTCACTCCCCAAGCCTGACGCTGGGCTCTGCGTTGATGCATCTCTCTCCCGCTTGATCCGGAAGAAGGCCAGCTTGGTGAACCGGTTGAGCTGCGCCCAGAAGTGTCGTCCTGCCGGATGCGCCGCAATGCGCTCCAGGAGATCGACCGCTGCCTCGCGAACCGGCTGGTGTGGGTGAAACAGTCCCATGCCGAGGTAAAAGAGCCCCGCTTGGTTCTCCGGAGTCACGGTCAAAAGCTGGCAGATGCCTGCGTAGTCCTTGACTGCATGCGCAAATGAGATGTAGATCGCCCCCGCATCGGCGGGCGGCAGCCTCAGCGCCCGTAGCCGGTCATGATGATGATGCAGGTCCGGCTTCTGAATCGGCCGTGAGGGATAATACATGGCTGCAATGTCTTGAATAAAGGAGTAATATGATCGCGTCGTCCGCCAGCCTTCGATCCTTGCCACCGAAGCCATCAGCTCGCGTTGCTTAGAGCCCTCATCTGGCCACACGTAACCGTGTCCGCGAAGCGTTGTCGGATCAAGCGGATCCGCCTGAAAGCCGCTTGGGCTTTCGGGCGAAAGCTCTTCGTTGGGACCGATAACATATAGATTGGACGCCCCGTAGACCGTCTCCTCGAAGGCAGCAGCAACCCGGGTGAACTTGGTGATATAGGCGCGCCACTTCGCTCGGATGGCATTCTCGCCGTATCGGTTGGTGATGCTGCGCTGGACCTCCTCCATAAAGACATTGTCTCCACTGGGATCTGAATTGTTGCTCGGCGGTGGATGGTGGTTCATGGCGGCTTGCTGCTGGAAGTACAAGAGTCCTTCGGTAACAGGGGCCGGTTCGATGTGGCTACTGATCTTTATCCGGCCCGTAGGCAGGTCGCAAAGCACATCCCACCACTCGGGGTGGTTGGCAAAGGTAGGATTTGTCACGCCGGCAATGAAACCAGGGACCCTCAGTAGGTCATCGATCTTCGTCAAATCGGTGTACGGGAACGCATGTCTGGTGAAGCCGCGCAATATACCGCCCGACGCAAGGGCGCACGCCGCCAACACTGCCTCTGCCACCTCGCCTGAAGGGCGATTGTGCCCCAGGAATATCACACGCTTCTGAGTCAGCATGGCGTTGACGAGGACAATGATCGGATGGGTAAAGGGCCCGCTCGTGGTGAGGTGGGGGTGGATGGGAAAGGGCTGTGGCGAGGTCGCATGCGGAGAAGAAAAGATTTGGATGAGCTTGATGAGGGAAAAGTCGCCCACAACCTCCGGCCAAATCACCGTTGGCACCTTGACGGGAATAGGAATATCGTTGTAGACGATCTTAGATTCAAACTCGTGGGTATCTCGGGGTAGCGTGTATCGAGGGGCGGCCGGCCTCTTCGGGGACGGGGGCTCGTCGTCAAAAGGCGTGCCGTCTTCAAGTTGTCGCTGGTGGATCATCTGCTCGAATTTCTCGATGAACATATCCTTGCAGTTGCTCGCCTGCAAGATCAGTCGCTCTAAATGAGATAGCCTGGGCATCAACGACAGGTCCATGGCGTTCACAGCATTGTATAACGACGCGAGCGTCTCGGGGTAGGGGTTCTTGAAGTAATCCTCCAAGGCTAGGAGAAGTAGAGGCTATCGTGGCCGGTCAGCTCCATCACATGCGCTGTACTGGGTGAGCCTACTTTATATATATGTAGGAAAGAATGTCGCGTACAAATCGCCATGGCTTTGACAACTGCACCACTGTGATTGTTCAGTATCGACTAGGCAGCCGGAAAACCATGGAAGGACATACCGCTTGACGGAGTTATCTTGCTTCGTATTTACAAGGTTGAGCACGTACATCAAGGGTGGCCCCTCGCCACCCTCTTCTTCGTCGCTGCTCTCCTCTTCGGTTGACCCGTCGACATCCTCGCTATCCCCGTCGCCGCTCTCCGCATCCCCTATCCGGGACTTCTTTTTCTTCTTCTTTTTCTTGCCGGTACTGGCATCGTCATCCTCGTCGGCATCCGCGCTCGTGTCCTTATGTAGGAAGAAGATCGTCCAGTCTTGACTCCGAACGTGCGTCTGATCGGGAAGCATCAGCTCCGCTAGCATGCTCTCGTCGCCACTGATTGCGGCGGGATACTGATGCTCCATGATCGGACCGCGATCAATGTGGAACGAGGCCACGAGGATGTACTCGACATGTCGCTCGGGCGAATCTCGGGGGTATTGCGATTTGCATCGTCGCGGTTTGGGATAGAGAGCAGAGGGACCATTGCCCAACGAGCGACGGCGCGCCGAGTTCCCCGAACTACTGGGGGTGCGCCGGTGGATGATGGAAGGGGAAGGGGAGAGGCGGGGATGGCCATTGGCCTTGGAAGGATTGGTGGTGGCCGCAAGCGAGAGGGTGGAATCGTCAGTAGGTCGGTAGGGAAGTGAGATGCTCATTTTCTGGCCGGGGAACAGGGGGTCGAGGTGGGCACGGGGGTCATTCAGATCGAGAGCGGATCGGGGGTGGCAAGTGATAGCTCCAGAGGACCGGCGAACAATGAGCACGAGGATAACGATAATAGCAGCATACTCGATCAATTAATCCCAGTAGAAAACCGAGGCGACCTGACTCAGGCAACTGATACTGTCGAACTGTCAGTCATTGTCGGGGATCATGAGCCAGGGCGGACTTTGGGGGGTGGGAGAGAGGTTCGTCGATCGGAGGATTAGTCGGGATAGACTCAGGGGAAAAAGAAAGGGGACGAGAGCCTCCAAAGCCCACGCACCGACGATGATCTCCACAGCGGGGAAAGGCGACGGGAGACAAACCAGCACCACCGACCGCCATGGCCTCAATGCACGCAGTTGGGGGGGAAAGTAAGAGTAATTGCAATGGGACGTGCAATGGGTACGGGAGATCTAGGTCATGAGATCTAGACCACCAGATGGTAAATTGTTTTAGATCGATGATAATAATAGAGAAGATGCCAATGATCGGATCTCTTTCTCCGTGCAGTTCGATTGAGGGAACTTCAGACTTGCAGCAACTGCCGCTTCTTGCCTTTCTTGGGCCCCCGCACGTGCCCCCTCCGTCTCGGCCCGACTTGAACCCCCGATGCCTTGTTGTTTGTTTGGCTGCCTTTCCCCTTCTGGGAACTATGTATGAATGGTTATCTCCATCCCCCCATTCTATCTTGCCATCTTTCCCCCTCTTGATCCTTCTATGCTGTGTGTGATCCTCCCAATCTGATAGGGAATTTTGTACAGTTGCATATCATCGTCATATTTATTCTCCACATTGTTTCATCCAGCATGGTGAGTACTCATCCTCCCATTTTCCTCCCTCCGCACTCCGCTCACCGCCGTATCTACAGGTCTCCTCCAACGCCCCCTTCAGGCCATCGCCATTATCATTTGGCTCCCCTCGACCCTCCCCTTTTCGCCGTCCTTCCACGCCCAACTCCCCTCCTCAGGGCCGTTCAAGCACCCCTGGCAGTTCCCCCGGTCGCGGATACACCCCGGTCCAGTCTCCGAGCAAACTCAAGGAATCATACACAGTCGAGGAAGATGACGGTTCATCACCCAAAAGCAAGCCCAGGAGTCCCATTCCGCAGCCCCGATTCACACGAGAGGCGCCCCCCTCGCCAACGAGGGGCGCCAATGCCCCGGATTCGTCGCCGTCGTTGATGGAAGCCAAAGCCACGAACATGATGGCGGCGTCATCTGATGCCGCAGCCAAACTTCCCCCGGCACAACTGCGGGAAATCAGAGAAGCCTTCCAAGTTCTGGACCGAGATAACGATGGTTTGGTAGATAAGGACGATGTGGCGGATGTGCTTACGAACGTGGGTATGTAAAAGAAGGCTAGCTAAAGGCTAGCTAGTCGATCATCTTAGGGCGATGACATATGATACTGACGCAACGCTCCTCAACAGGCCAAGACCCGACTGCCATTTCGAAATTCTTCCCTCTGGGAGGTCCCCAGACTATGAATTTCCCCACCTTCCTCAATACCCTCTCACAGCTGCTCGCCCCTCTTTCTTCCCGCCAAGAGCTCATGAATGCCCTAGCGGCCTTTGACGAGGACGACAGCGGTCAGATCGACGTCGACGAGCTGCGCGATGCTCTCTTACATACGGCGTCCGAGGACGGAGACCATCCACTAAGCGACCGGGAGATCAATGAGGTACTCAGTGGATTTACGGGGCGCCGAGCATTCGGTGGGAAAGGTGCTCGGGCAACGGGCGGAGGAAAGAGGGGGGAGGTATTCCGATACCAGGACTTTGTCAGTGGGATCATGGGAGGGACAGAGAATGGATCGACGAATCGCCGCGACGCCTAGTAGATAGCCGCAACGGCGGAGTGGGAATTATTGCTTATAGTTCGGTAACGGCGTTCGGATGAGGAGGGATACCGATAGTTAGGGAACCCGACTGGCTCTGGCAGCCATTGACCTGCAATTTTTGGATCTCCGTAGAGACAACAACAGCAACAACAGCAACAACCACAACAACCTCAACTACACCAGCAACATCATGTAGATACCTTTTAGGGCAGCTCCATCTGCGGAAAGTTAAACATGACAGCCAGCCAGGAACATGTCACGATGGAAATAAAGTTGACAGGGCGAAGGACCAGACAAGACAAGACTCGTGGGCCCGCGAGGATTAAGGCCAGGAATTTCCCATGGCAACTGAGCTTTTTCGCTCGCGTTGTCGCGTGTCCCCGCATTCCGGCCGTCGGCAAAAAAAGGCCCGCCATCAGATTGAAACTCTGAAGAGAGAGAAAGTGAAAGAGAGCGAGAGAGGGAGAGACACTAAAAATTAGTGATGATCCCAAGCTGCAGCAGAACCCCCTAAGAAGCCATTGATTTCTTGCATCCGTCCGGCGTCGTTTCTTTTCTCTAACCATTCATTCTCCCCCATTCCCAAAAACCTAGTTATTATTTACTCTTACGTGATATAAATTTCTCCAGGCTCCTTTTTCTTTTTTGTCTATCATTTTTGTCACTATAATATTCATGGATCATCTTCCTATCCTTCTTTGATTCCACGTTCAAGGAAGATGGTTGTATCTCTGCGCCAGATGCAGACCCCCAACCCCAATCCTTGCTGATCCAATCGAGCGTCTGTCCGTCACACCTGCAGCAGAGCCCACTCTTCCTCTCCCTCCACTCCTCCAGTCCAGCCCAGCCCAGCATGGCGCCCTCCGAGTCCTCTCCTTCTCCTTCGTCCTTCCATCCCACCCAGGCCCAGCTTAATCTCGCTGCTCTGGCTGGGTCACCTTCACCGCGGACCATGCGAGGCTTGCGCAAGATCCAGTCTCACCAAATCCTCTCATCTCACTCACCTTCTTCTGCTCATCATCCACCGTCGGGGCGCTTGTCTGCTGGCGCCGAGGAGCTCGCCCAACCTCCTCAGCTGGACTCGCCCGTGCGACTGCGCTCGCAACGCCGGGCGCGCTCCAACAGCGATGCCTCGTCTCGGGAGGCCCCTGCGATAGGAACTCAAAAGCGATCGGCTAGAAAGACGGGTTCTGGGTTTGGAATCAAGCGCTCGGTCTTGGAGACTCTCCTCCGGGACGGTCCGCACCAGGGCAACCTTCAGGAGGGTCTCCAGGAGCTCCGGTACCTCGTTCTCTCGACACGAGTCGAAGCAGACGCGGATGGCATGGTATATAGCCCGCCCCCTCCTCGTGCTCTTTCTGCCCCTCGTGGAATCAAGAGCAACACGTTCACTAACACTATCGCGACAGTCCACCTACCGAATCTACCTCTGGCTTGTCCTTCTCGATGTTTCTCCTGTTCCAACCGACGAATACCTCTCCCTCATCCACCGTGGTCGCTCCCCAGCCTACACCAAAATCCGCAATGACACATTCCGCACGATGGCCACAGACCCCCTATTCAAACGCCGCGTTACGGAAGCCAGCCTGATCCGGCTTCTCAACGCTGTCGCATGGAAACTTCACGATGCAAAGAATAAATACCGATCGCGATCGCGTCCCTCGTCACGTCTCCGAGAGATTGAGCTTTTGATCAACACGCCTCCGAGCATTGAAGAAGAACCCTCCCCATCTGGAACACCAGATAGTGTTGCCAGCAGTCGCGGCGGCAGCAGCAGCGGGATTACGAATGAATCAGCGATCTACGTTCAAGGCATGAACGTGCTCTGCGCTCCATTCCTCTACGCCGCCCGCAGCGAAGTCGAAGCCTTTGCCCTGTTCCACTCGTTTATTACACGCGAATGTCCGGGTTACATCCGCGGCGCCATGGACGGGGTTCATCGAGGACTGCGCTTGGTCGATCAATGTTTAGAGATCGTTGAGCCCAAACTAGCGGCGTACCTCTTCTCTAAGGGCCTACAGGCGAAATTGTATGCATTTCCGTCGGTGTTGACCCTCTGCGCGTGCACGCCTCCTCTTCCGGAAGTGCTTCATCTTTGGGACTTTTTGTTCGCGTACGGAACACATCTAAATATCTTGTGTATCGTGGCGCAATTAATTCGAATGAGGGACACGATCCTGGAAAGTCCGAGGTATGTTTTCTTTTCTTATGTTTTTTTTTTTTTTCTCCTTTGCCTTTCCCCTTCCCTACCCTTGTCCATTCCCCTTTTCATATTTTCTTTTTCCTCGTCCGCCTCGTCCCCTCGAAAAAGCAATACCATTCCACCAAAAACAAAACAAAAACGGGGATAAACAAGACAAATCACATCCCCTCAGAGCACAGCCCCGAGACACAGCTCCCTCTGAGAGAATAAATCTCCAGGGCGCGATATGATACCCCCCAAACCCAAAACAAAGCCCGCAGCAGAGATCCCAGAGAACATTTGAAGTGAGGTAACAGCGCTAACGACCCATCCACAGTCCCAACAAAATCCTCCGATCCTTCCCACCACTAGACGCCAAAGAGATCATCGCCCTGACGGTCCTAATCGTCCGCAAGATCCCCGAGCCGCTGTACGCTGAATTAATCGACCATGCCAAATGATGGCATCACGTTTCTTTCTTTTCCCTGTTTTTCCAGCTAGCTGGTCAGCCAGCCAGGGAACACAGCTACGACTTCAGCTACGGCCAGCCAGCTAGCTAGCCACGAAAACCAACCCTACCTGCCTACCTACCACCTACCATCTAACCCACCGAATTCGCCACCCACTACTTTACCAACCACACGGACCCGGACCCAGACCCAGACCCAAAACAATATTCCGAATTGGGACTAATGTGTCCGTCCCGTCCGGCCGTCCGTCTTTCCGTCTCCCCTACCTGAACCTACTACGCTACTTATATTACCCTTTTCACTTTCTCACGTACGCGCCGGATCTAACGATGACCTAATTGAGACGTCTCGTACTTACCCCTTTTGTACTTGTATTTTACATTTTTCTTCTCTTTTCCCTTTTTGTCATTTTTTTTTTGAACAATTTCTGGCGTTTTGTTGTTTTCCCCCCTTTCTCATGATAACTAACCTACTAACCTGACCCACTGACTACCATTACTGTATGTATTATTGATTGTTATGAGAGCATGATATCATTGATGGAACTGACTGAGACATGAAAAGATGGAAAAAGAAAGAGAAAAGAAAAAGAAAGCATATAGGGAGAGTTGATTGGTTGATCGACGGAGATGGGGATGTATTTTACTTGGAGATGTTGATTTGTTTTTTGATTGATTGATTGACTGACCGTGTTATTTAAGGCTGACTTGACTATATGTCAGTCAGTCAGATAGATGAGATGAGATGAGATGAGATGGATGACTCATGAGTGAAATGATGAAATTGATTGAATGCATCATGCCTTTTTTCCATTCCAAATATTGGGTTTACTTTGATTTCAGAAGAAGTAACCAAACTAATTCATTCTATCTATATAATGTATGTATTGAGTGTTTTGTGTTCAGTAAACCCCGTTAAACGCCCCCGACGCCGTCAATTTCACTCTGGAAAAGTCATTGGAAAACCCTCACACCTCGCACATATAAGTAGAGGAAAATAAGAAATAAGATCATGCACATATAAACTATGATCACATCCAATACCAGAGCACATTCAAACATAGTAGTGAACCCAACCCCATGAATCCCGTTTCTATCCCGGCCTTACCCCTTTGCAGTAAATATTGATCATAATAATATATCTGTATATCGATAACAACTATAGGCTTGGCTAGCCAGTTAATGCGTTCTTTGTTCACAATCAATGTTGGAAGGAATAGCATGCGGCTAAGTAGCCACTGCTTTAGTTCCAGTATTCGACCCATTAACAACCAGAGGCCCGCAGTGCTCGCCCGATTTGGACGACGCTGAAGTCGACGAAGACAGCGACGATGACCTCGGGCTGTTGTTGTTGCCAGGACCGTATGGTCCTTGGTTCTTTGCGACCGGACCGTTCGTGTTAGCTAATGGAACCGAACCGGTGTGTCTCTCGCGGGTCAGGCTGTACGCGACATGAAGACTCCGGTCAATCTTGACGCGGATTTTCGCGTCCATGAAGTTGATTCCGTTGTACTGCGCTACGACACGCTTGGCTTCATCCGCTGTGCGCAGGGTTATTCGCGCGAAGCCTTTGCAGCGCCCGGTGTCAGGGTCCGTGGATACCTCAGATTGCTCCACTGTGGCGCCGCTTTCTTCGATGAAGGCGCGAAGGAGCTTGTCGGTGGTGGTGGGACTGAGGTTCTGCACGAATATAGTTCGTCGTGGGGAAGAACGGGGGCCTGGGCCCCCGGTGTGGTAGATCTGCGGCGCGAACGCCGGATTGTAGCCGTAGGAAGCTTTGCCGGACATGTGGGCCCGGCGTCCGGGTAGACTAAAGCCGCCATGTGCTGGGGCGTCAGGGAACGGTGGCGTGGTAGTAAAAGGATATGTGGGGAGAAAGGGAACAGCAAAGGCGTCGCCGAAGGAGTGGCGGAGAGGAGCGGGTGACGGTGGGATGCCTGTTATGGGCTGTTGTGTGACTGGATCTGTAGGGAAAGGCATGAAAGGCTGCTGAGGCATTGGTAGGGGATGGACCATGGGGCCGTAATCAGTAGCTGGATATGTCGGGCAGTTTGGACTGCCGGATACGATGGGTCTATGAGTTGTCAGTTCGTCGCCTGAGCCTGAGGAAGGGAATGCACTTCCGGTACTTACTCGGGTGAAATGGGAGACGGAGGCACTGCCATGTTTTGTGTTGATCGTGGCGGAGTCGAGTAGCCTGGTACATAGTTGGGTGGGATCACGCAGGTTGGACTCTTCGTAGGCCCGGCAATTGGTCGTGTAGGCGAGCTGGTTCGTGCTAATGTGACAACCAGACTCTGGCCTTCCCAGCCGTTCGTAGATAGCCTATCTAGAAACATACTGTCAGCTAGTTTCAACTATTTGGGTTCCATTACGCACGGTAGGTCCGCCATGCTTCGTCTTCGTTCTTCACAATGATCTGGCCAAGACCGGTCGGGAATCCATGCTGGTCATCGTAGACCACAGCTTGACGGATATGTAAGGCTGTCTGGCGGACTAGGTCCTTGAGCTCTTGCCAGCGACAGTGTGCCGGTATCTGCACTCAGGGTTAGACAAGGTCGCGTGTATAGGATGTACCACGTGCGAGACATACTCCCTGAAGGAATAGAACGAATTCCTCTTCTGACCTTCCGGATTTTGCCATCCGGCCCTTCTCGCGTGGAGGGAAAGGCATGATAGTGTGGTATAGTAGGGATCGATATGTCAGATCCCCTGAATGTTCGGAGAATGGATGAAGAGTAGGTGGACCCCGTGAGCTTAAAGCCTGTGATCTTCTAACAAAAAGAACTATTTCCGATGATTTTAAGCTTCAATGCGCAGGATGGACACGGTTAGCAGGGGGGGGGGTAGTGACCTAGACGCTAGAATATAAGTATCGGGGTTTGGTCTGACGGTCTCACACCTGGGTAGTATGACCAATGATGCCCAAGGGGATTATGCTTACTGGTTCGTCCTTTGCAGACCCCGGTCGCTATTCAGAACAATCAGGTACGGTTTGAAGAAAAGAAACCGGTCCACAGGTAAAAATGTAAGAGATCGAGGACCAGTGCTTCGTGGGTTTTATGTCAAGATTGGAAGACAAGCGCCCGAGGGTTGATCGACCTCCTACATCGAAAGCGGCCCACCGAAGGCGAAAAGTGTTGAGGCCAGTGCTGAAGCAGCAGCAGCAGGTAGAGTAAGGAGGGCCAGAATAAGAATAGCAAAGACAGTAAGAATGTCCGAGGGAGTGGAAACGGAGAGGACAGTAGGACCCGTGAGGATAAGATCAGTGGAACGAGGCCAGGAAGCAGAAGGAAAATAGACGGAAGCCAACGATGCATCCGCTGACGAATTAAAAGGGGGCGCAGTTGGTGCTGGAGAGCTTGCGAGGGAATTCCGGGCCTGATGCCTGGAGGAGACTGGGATGGGTCAACTTGGGAGCACTGGCAGAGGCAGTTGGGAGGAGAAGGTGGTGGTAGTGGTGGTAGTGATTGCAGTCGAGGGATCGAAAGAGGACGGGGCCCAAGCAGGCTGATGATGATATGTCATGCATGATCAACAGTGATGGATAAGAAAAGATGGAGACTCACTATTGAGCTTGAGTGGCCGAATAAAGTGATGGAGTCAAAAAAACCAGATGAGAGGGAAAAAAAAGAAAGAAGTAGTTAGTGGATGAGTAAAAGAATGATTGAATGAGGAGATGGGGGAGAAAAGAAATGTAATGAACTGAAAAAAAAAAAAAAAAAAAAAAAGAAAAAGTAAATATAGTTAGTTGATTAATTGATTAGTTGCGGTATGATGGCTGACTGACTTGCTGGGCATAAACTAAAAACCAGTCATTCAGTCAGCCAGTTCTGTCAATCAGAGCCAGTAAGTTGAAGATGAATTAATTGGAAGATTTCTATTTGTAGGAGGAAAGTTAATGATTTCTTCACATAGTGTGCTGCGTGAGATTGAACTAACTAGCAGCCGGTACTGCTCATGTAGCACCAGGAAAAAAGTACTGTTAGAGACTAGAGAAGCAGTGAGAGAGACAACTCGAAGTATATCCTCGAGTCAAAGCTGCAATGATTGATTGGTAAAGATCGGAAAGTAAATGACGATGAGAATGGACACAGTCGCCAACAACAAGAATTCGACCCAACAACATGGATCCAGCCCTTTCCTTCAATGGCACTCTTCAACATCAACGCCAAAATAACCTCCACGGACTCATCACTCATCACTCATCACACACCTTTTCCTCTTCATCCGCCGCCTTCATTCCAATACACTCGAGTACGTCACGCTTGGCGGACAGGGTTACACCGCCAGATCTCAGGGCAGCCACAACAACAACAAGGTCTCTGTCCTGTCCAGTCAATCAAGTAAAAAAGAATTGGTCTCGAATAAAAATAAAACAAATAGATTAATTAGAACTATACCAAGAATTGCTGCTGACGGAGAAATAAAAAAACAAAAACAGAGTTGATGGTGGACCATCCGCCCTGCATCGCCCTGAAAGGCAAATGGCATTGTGCTTTTCCGTTAATATCATCCTCATCCTCATCCTCACCTTCGGTCAGCCCTGTGGTGGCCAGCAATATTTCCCCTCAAAGAAGGGCAGCCAACCAAAATAAGTTGAGATCGAATATTATGTTAGCAGACAGCTGATGCGATACGGAAACAGATGTTTCTTTTTTGGTTCTGCTGTTCCCTTCGCATCCCTTGGGTCACCTTCATCATACTAAGTAAGCAGCACTGCAAGCAAAAATAGAATAACCTCAGCCCTGAAACGGGGATGTGGAGTTACACAGTCAGACTTGTCTCATGTCTGATCATGAAAGGTCCAAGACTGCAGCATCTTTCACCCGGACTCTGACCTCTCCCCACCTCTTTTCCCTCCTCTCTCATCAGGCCTCTCATTGCTGCACTAGTAAGTTCGGGTTAATTGTCTCGGTCTCAGCCCATGTCTCCACAAATAGTCATCCAGGAATGCATCGCAGCAGAGATCAAAACGAAGTGAAATACAGCAACAGCAGACCAGCCAGAGTAACTACCCAAGCAAGCGAGCTACACAAGCAGCCTATTGAACAACTTGCGTCTCCCCAGTCGGATCCAGTCTTGCCCCTTGATTCGGTTCTGGGATCACCCAGATTCGGCCGGGAAGATCCCTGAAGCCACCTGCATATGAGGTATCCATTTCCAACAACAGTCGCAGTCATCGCCTAAGTAGGTCCGGTGGTCTTGCCGCCCGGGAGTACCTGTCCACTCCATGCATCGAAGCCTTGCCACTCCAGTCACCGCCGGCGCTGAGCGATACATCCAAAAGAATGTCACACGGCAGCTGGCCGTATATTGTTAGAAAGTCTGGTCAGTCACCGGGAAGCGTTGGACGGGAGACACCAACCAACGCCCGGGCAGCAGGCGTCAGGCTCCGGTAACCGCTGTGACCAATGTGGTTTGGTGAGGTGAGACTAGGAGCAATAGGATGGGAGGGCTGAAAGTGGATGAGGATGTCATCGGATCCCATTTACGGGAACCTACAGCTGGAAAAAAAAGAAATGTAGAACAGAGAGAGGGAGAGAAGAGTTATCAGGGAAGCCACTAAAACGCCAGGCACTGAATTAAACTGCCGAGATAAGCCGCTGCAATCCGAGTCTAATCTGTCCGCGCCGGGACCTCGACTCTTCCGAATCAAGTAGAGCTGGTTGTCTGCTTCAGTCGCCTTAGATCTTGCCTATGAGTGTGAATAATTTGTGTGTGTGTGTTTGTCCATTTGATTAAGCCTGGCTGAGTCACGATTATGGCGGCAGATCACAGACTATCTAGCTTACCTTTCCCCAGAAACTCCGCTAAAAATCGATAGTTCGGACGATCGACCCATACAACATAGTAGACTTTAGTTGGTGATTAGGCACGCCCTCGCCCTCGCCCTCGCCCTCGCCCTCCGCCCACGGGCCCGCGGCTCTGGTAGGATCTCCCACTAGCAAGTACTTGTTAATGACTCCATACCCAACGAGGCGAACAATCTAGAAGGTATCGAGGAATTCATGACCCATCGGGATCCCGGGGACCCAAAAAAAACTTCAAGCTAGACTAGAAGATGCTATCCGTCGTGGCTGGCTCAAGATCTCTCTCTCCACTTGAGATGGGACCATCTTAAATCTTCATATTCCCGATCAGGGAAGACGCTGGATGTTCCTGGTGGATTACTTACTTACCTGTCTCGGTCGCGTGGACGACTAAGCTTTGATCGTGTCACTGCCGTACGAGGAGATTAAAATGTCCTGTCCCTCCGTGCCTGGTCGCGCCTACCGATTACATACATGAGCAGCACAGTAGTCTGCGGACTATTGAACACTACGCCCTATTCCATGTCTGCGTGGGACCCCGATGATGTGAAGATGGGATCTCTTGTGATCGCAGCTACGGGGCGTAATCGCTGTTCTGCTGTGGAGCGAAGACCTAAGATTATTGCTTGGTTTCTTTGGATCGTAACGTTGCTGTGATACTGAATCTCGAAGTCATGACTTAACCTTCCTGACTGAGAACTGGCCGAATTGGGAGATCTGGTCGATCGCCCTCGATTCCTCAGGACAACAACTCACTAGATTCAGACAACTACCATGGAACGGAGCTCTGAGGAACGAGCTCTACCTGTCACATGCAATAGGACATAGCGGCCACCGACTGGATCGCAATTGGCAATGCCATTCCTGTCACCTATCGAGGCTTACTCGGGGATTATCTGACATTTCCGCTGACACGGTGACCATGGGATAAATCGTCTGCCGACCATGACATCGGGCAGACCGTTCTGCAATACTTGAGGTTTTATACAGTACCACGCACATATGCCCGCACATGATGCTTTCACACTGGGTGACACCATCTAGTTGATTATCTGAGCTCTCCAGCGCACAGCCACCAATTGCAGTAAGCCAATCCTGAGGCTTTCTCCTGTCCCCTCATCGCCCCCTTCTGCCCTTCAGGTGCTTTCCTCCCATCGCTCGCTCAGTGCTAACCCCGATACTAGCACCATAGCACGGTGGACCCCGAGCAAAGTAGACGAGACGATGAAACGAGGCCAAACCCACGACTGAAATGAGCCACGACCCACTGATCAGCGACACCCACCATTGCCGACACCACAAAAGGGGTCGGTCAAGCAATCCTTCGGGTGTGGCTTGAAGGGCCGCCCGTCACAACCTCCATTAGGTAATCCAGCATGAATTTCCTCTCTTTTGCTAACTAACTATCTTAGTCTGCAAAAGCAAAAGCTAGTTTAATGTGAGTGATCTCCGTTGTTACAGACAGCTGACTTGCTGTCCCTGACTCGCTCGGGGTTCGAATCGGGCTCTGAACTTCTGATACAACACAAGCGTGACAAGACACCTGCCATCGATCCGATCACGGCGTCTCTTATGCGGGGCAACGCCAAAGTACTTACGGAGTACTTTGCTCACACTTACGTGTCCGTGTTACAGGCAACCAGGCTAATGTCCCATCGCTGTAAGGGGGAAGAGGAGGAAGAGGGGTGGGTGGGCAAAGGGAAAGGAAACAATGGAGGGGTAAAAGGTCCGTGAGACGGACCCCCCATGTAATACCTTAGTATACGGACTTTACCGTCGTTGTTTGCTTGTGGTTGTCGTCACGCTCAAAAGTCGGGGGGAAAAAACGAAAAGGAATGGAGGAAAGAAGACGAAAGAGGGGGGCGTTCAGCTTTCCCCCCCTCCTTGGCGCCAAAATACGGAGAAAAAATCCCAGGAATTATGGGGTTTAGACATTACACGAACTACGGGGTAGACACCAATCCAACCAACTAAAACCTACCACCTACTGACAATTGCAGTTAGTAGGGACTCAGTATCTACATGCTACTAACCCAACACGGAGTACGCTCAGTACTCACATTTTGGACTCCGCTTAACGCTAGTCAGAGCTAGCTTGAGGACCGGTGCTCTTAGTTCTTTTGCCCAGCGTTTAAGACCAGAATTACCAGTAATAATAGCAGCAGCAGGGGCAGGAAGGAGCAGTAGCAGAGAGAAAGAGGGAAAAAAATTTTAGAAGAGGGAAATTGAGAGAACAGGACTATGGCCATCCTCTAACCACAGTAACGACTTACCTACCTACCTACCTACCCCTTCAAATCAAATCTCCAAAACCCAAAGAAAGTAATACTACCAAAACCACTCAGATAGCAAAAATAGTTTAAGATAGATACTTAGGACAGATAACTAGCAATACCTGAAACAAAACAAACCACCAAACCAACCACATTCCGAACAAGCGGGATCATCCCGCGTCCCAGCCCATCCCTACTGTATCTATCTACTATCTAGTAGTACTGTACTATCTATCAGCCCCCGGACCATAACGCGCGTGGCTTGAGCACCACCACCACCAGCACAGTACAGTACACTACACTACACTAACACCCAATTTGTCCATTCCTTCCTTTTTCCTCCTTCAGGATGTAAGTAAGTACAGTAATAACGAATAAGTAACATGTTCGTATCGACAACTCCACAGTAAGTCAGTAGTATCCGCCGCCCGTCTCTCTCTCCCCTATCTCGTTCTTCCGGGGGAGGATTAGCGTTTAGGCTCTCGGGATTTACATTACGATTGGCACGGCGCATGGATTATGTTATGTATGTATGTTTGTCACAGGATGATGAAGGGGGGGAAAGGGGAAATTGAAATCGGGAATTGGAACTGAAATCTGGGGATTTGATTGCATCATTGTGCTTAAGGATCTGTCATTCTTGCATGCCGGATGGGTTTCGGGTGAGGGGTTTTCACTTTTCAATTTTCAGATTTTACTTAGTTGGTGGTTATTAATATGTATGTAGGTAGGTAGGTAGGGGTTTGATTTGGGATAGATGGGATGATGGGGATGGAGATTAAGTGATTTGAGTTTGAGTTTGAAGTGTTCTGCAGAACTCGATTGCATTGCTTGTTTCTTTTTGGTTGGTAATGTAGTTTACTACTGTTTTAGGTAGGTAGGTAGTGTGGTAGTGTGGTAGATTTCGCTAATATGACTATATGTGTGTATTGGTATTGCAGAGATTGGAAGAGTTGAGAGGTGAGAGTAACAGAGGCATGGTGTATGTAGATCATTTGTGTCGTCTTTCACACAATAGAATCCAAAGTGGTAAACAAATAACCCCCCCCTTTCCAAGTAACAAATCAAGATAAAAGCAAGTACAGGGTATCATAGTAGGCTAGGCTAAGGTAGCAGGCAAGCAATTCTTTCAAATCAATTCACAAAAACAGTAATGATATCTCCAATTTCCAACAGAAAAATTCCTCGGTGCGGTATGGTGCGAGTGGCGGGGATGGAAGGAATTGGACGATCATCATTGAGCGGAGCGCTGTTCGCATGGAGAGTGGGACTCTGCTCAACGAGATGATCATCATCATCATCAGCCCTCGCCCCTCGCCCCTCCCCCCCCTGCCTGGTCGGTGACACCGCCACGCGGCCCCGCGCCAATACAAATTCCAATTCCACATGCTGAATTTAATATTCGCGTAATGTAGGGCGCGTTGCGGGGTGGAGGGGGAAGGAGGTTCGGTAATTGCAGTCGCGGTTGTATGTTTGATTTGCGACGGCACATGAATCGCGCCAATTTGCGAGATAATCGGCAGGGCACCGAGGAACACAACCAGATTCAATAGCTAGTATCCATATGGGGTAAACTGGTGACGCAGGAGTACAGGATCAACATGCGCAAACCCTCACTCAATCAGACACAACAAAGAATCAACAACCTGTGCCAGCACAGTAACATTGGTCCCGAGTAATGCATTGTTGGGTTGAGTAAACGGCGAGGCGAAGAAAGGGTGTAGAACCAGCATTTGTCACGTCGAAAGTCGGCTTTGTCTTTTCACTCGTCTCCGCCCGTTGTGGAATCCCACCATGGAGCTGGGATAGCGGTTGAGCGGACAAAATAATGGTGTCATTTTGTCTGTGGTAGTTGTAGTGGTGTTGTCCCTTCTCTCATTCCCTTGAGTTCGCAGAGAAACGTGGGTTGGTTGGCTAGTCCGATTTGAGGGCTTCAGCGGATGAAGCCGACCATGGATGCGCAGCGACTGCAGTAGTAGGAATTCATGCCGAAACGAACCACGCCGGGAGAGGATTCGTTTTCGAGACTCATAGATCGTTGACAGCGAGAGCAGCGCACAATGTCGAAATTCATGGAGCCGGGGGTCGAGCCAGTTGGGGATGTCACCCCCTTTGTGGCGCCGGAAGGTTGCGGTTGAACTTGCAGCGAGGAAGAGCTCATCTTCTCCTTTCCGCTCCGGTTGGGGGTTCGAAAGAAAAAAAGATGAGCTTTGTGGTGACCAGTGAAGTTGGGCGCAATTTCGTATCCGAAGTTCTGCAAAAATGGGGGACCGAAAAAGGTCGAAAATGGTTTTTGGAGAATTGGGGGGGGGGGGGGGGGGAGGGGAGGATGAGTGGTTATTTAGGCACGTTCAACTGGGTGGCGGAGTCGATTAGATTGTCTTGGGAATACACGGAAATACAACGGCGATAGCGTTGTATGGTTCTGGCAGTGCCCGGGTAGCTTTGGTAGCTTAGTAGGCAGCAGAGATTGACCACGTGTGAAAGGAACAACAAGAAGGAGGAAGAATAAGTTCCAGACGACTGTGAAATAATAGGCAGAAGAGTTAAAAAGGAGTGACCGGAGAATCGAGCTGGGTTGGGAAGTAGTGACTGGAAGGTATCTATACTACCAGAGCCCAGCGCCAAGCGAAGTGCTCAGGGTCAGATCGATCCACTTTTTTCCGCGCCTGTTTTGCACCGGCCTGAGCTAGTTGGGTAAAATAATAGTCCTTTATATTATTTTCTGACGAGGCACAGGGGAAAGGAGGAGGCGGCGTTTGGAGGGAGGGCAGAAAAAAAAATAAAAATAATAAAATGATAAATAAACGAAAACGAGAAAAAGAAATTATAAAAAGTAAACTTTTTCTTTTCTGTAATGTCTCTCTTTTAAAAATATAATCGACCCAAGACAGGGGGTCGGTCGAGCTTCAAGAGACTAATAATAAGAATGAGGCTAGCAATCAATACCGATTGAGGGATAAGGCAGCCGATAGTTCTTGTGAGAAAGCTGCTGCTGCTGCACGGAATGTGGATGCCAGTTTCAGAGTTGAATCTGGAGGATGTCAACCGTGAAGAGATGGAGGGGGAGAGAAGGCGAGGATCAGTCCTTCATGTATGTAGGCCGGATTCCTCTGCGATGGAATGACGATGTTAATATCCTGGTCTCAGGTTGTGTGTAGAACAACGACATGCCATGACATGAGAGGTGGCCGATTCTTATGACTTGAACCTGTTGAGGGGGGAAAGTTGAGTGTGGTCTTGTCTTGTCCTGTCCTGTCCTGTCCTGTCCTGTTCTGCTCTGGTCGGGTTTGTCTCACAGGCTGGCCGTAATTTCAGTTCCGGGTCGTCTGGAGGTACCAGGGCATGCTGGAAGTTACCAGACGGTTACCGATACCATCCACTGGTGCGTTGACTGACCGTTTCCTTTTCCTGCCTTGAGTTTCCTGCCCTCCCCGGTCGCATTATGGTTCTTCGGGGACCAGTAGAGTCGATCGATTAGAGATCGGTCGACAATAATGATGTGATCTTAATTCATTGTCTTTTTATTATATTATATTTTATTCTAAATTTTGACTTTCAACTCTCCTGTCGGTCACTTTTCAAGCAATGCCAGTATCCTGCATAGATTACAAGCCACTACTTACGTATGTAGTGCTAGGGTTCTGGTTATATTTTTGCTCTGTTAAAAGTGCAGCTGCCGCAGGACTGACTGACTGACCTAATTACTAGATAATCATCAACCTATAACATAACTGTACTTTTACTTACGCTTGCTTGCCTTCTACCTCACATGCAGGCCAGCGAGGCTTGGTTTGGCTGCGTCAACCACCCCTCGTCCGCACATCGTGGCTTTTTCTCCTCTCGTTGGTGCTTCGCTCCCAAAGCCGAGGGTCGTGTCGTCATGACTGATCCTGGTGGATGGAGTCGTCCGGGGCGATCGCCTGGACTGTTAGTGTTGGGTACTGGTTTCGATCTGCCATTCTCCTCTTCCCTCAGGAACACTCGTGGCCTTGCTGTACTTGTGGTTCGACAAATGAGAGCCCGAATGGCCGGTAATCGGCGTATCGGTTCGCCCTCGCTGGTCACCTCCACCACCTCCACCGTTCCGTTCCCACTATCTTTTGTGCCTTAGTCATGCTAAGTCAGTCCAACGCACGAGATATGGGGCTATTGGAATTTTTGCAAGGGCATATGAAAATGGTGAAAAATGAGAATGAGAATATTAAGTGGACCATTTCACCTTGGCGGAGCATGGGGTACCCTGGTGCCCTGATGCCTTTTTTTTTGCCCTATCTCATGTCTTTCAGTGGCTGCCTGTCACTCTCTACTGAACCCAACTAAACCTCCATTGAACAAGTGTCAGTCCCAAACACGCTGCTGAGTGGATGAACCATGATACCATTCTACGGGTCTCCCAGGCTGTCGGAAGTACGGCGCTACCAGGAATCTACCATGGTCATGTTTCCGGAAAAAGGTAAGCCTCAGCTGCTCGATTGCAGTCTGCGATTGGTAGACCATGGATCGTAGCTATCATCATCATGATCTCTCCATGACAACCAGAACCCTGTCGATTATTCATCATTCAAAAAAGTTCCTTTTGGTCAAACTACCATCAAAGTATTCCGTACAAAGGTCAGGCATGAACCCATCATTTGCCAATATTACCTCAGCCTCGTGCAAAGACCTGCGGCTGTGTTGCATACCGTGACTCGCGAGGCGGTTACGGGCTCCACCCCGGGCGTTTCAGACTCTTCTGTCAGACATTGAAAGGATCCCCCCCCTCCAGTCGCCATGCCATGTCCATCATTCCTCGCAGGTTTTATCGGGCAGTCGATCCATGCTGTCCGGTTTAAGGCATTTGGACAGTTCCATACCTCCTGATGCAATATCGGCGTAGGCATATACGGACCATAGGAATGTTCTACCGGCTCGGGCCTTTCCCAGCTGCCTAACTATCCAGTAGCACCACTATCCTGAGTTATCCATCCGGGCGCAGTGGACATTCCTTGATCGCCCGTCATTCGGCTTTCAACGGAACCCGTTTCCGTGCTCTCACTCTGCGCCGTCGTTGTCGTTGCTGCACCCCGGGGGCTAGCGGATGGTCTGATCCATTTTTTTCCCTCAGCAGGCTGTCTGCTGGACCAAAAATACCTGATTCATTTCGTATCTCGAGTTGCGCTTGGGAACCCAGCTAAAGCCGGCTTGTCTTGGTGAGTGTGGCTAGCGAGCTAGCTGCAGTCGATTTCTTCGTCCTTCACAGTGGGGAAAAGGAAACCCAGCCGAAAACCCGAATCCCTACTCCCGTTTCCCTACCTGCCATGCATTATTGGGGGAGGGGACGGAGTGAGCTAGTTGGCCTGGGATCCATGCCTGCGGTGTCGAGCATCGCAGATGCTTGACTCCTTTTTCCTTCGTGCGTGTGCATTCTGAGGGCCGTGATATCCTTGAGGCATTTTCTGCTTATGTACGGGGTAGGATCCTTGTGCTATTTTTGTTGATCTCGCGCTCTCTTGCTTCGTAGTGTCCGGTAATTCGCCGATCCGCGATGGCCCTGCAACTACAGACTAGATGCCTTTTCATCCCAGCATCACGGCTAATTGCCAAGAATGGAAATGATGACAGCTATGGAGTTTAGGTCGGATGTTCATTTTGTTAACACCAACCACCAACCACCATCCCGGAACGCTTCGCTGTACCTAGCAATCCATACAGCACCCCATCTGTACTTCATTCCCCTCTTCAACCGCACTTTGAAAAAAAGGATAATGCTGGCTGCTGCTCCAGGTGCAGCAGTATAACCTGTAGCCACATCCTATAGTCTTCCTATTCTGCATACGGGGACTGGAAAAAGACAGGTCGTCTGGTGCAGAGGGAAGGATGCACGGCAGGTCCGTGTCACCTGATATGCCTTGCCCATGCATCATTTTCTGTCAAACGGGCATAGCCACGAGTCATGGCCTATGGAAATTTTGGACGTACTCTAGGACTGGGGTCACGGCCTCAGAAAAAGGAAGTAGACCTGCATACTTTACCGAGCGTAAAACTATCACCCCGGATCCATGCATTGGCCGTATGAAAACGATGTATGTATTTGAGGTTGATACCATACTCACGATGGCTACGGGAGTTGCGGAAGTCAGGCACATGTATTTTATTTTCTATCTCAACAGTGCCGCTTTTTCCTTCTCGTCTCCATAGCGATTCAGAGGATGGCCTGCTTGACTTCCGGGCTTTCCCACAACTTCTTCAGGCTCTTACGGGGCAACATAGGGCCATTGCGATGATGGTTCCGTCCTGCACCGATGCACTGATACCGCTAGTTTAGGACAGTCACCGGGTGCCAGCATTGCCTTATGGAGGTCATCCTACTGCTGGATTCTTCTTTGGCATCTGCAGGATGGTGTAATCGCGCGTGAGCATCCGGTCCGCACCCCGTTGGCGGTAATGCACGAGGACTAAAACGTCAGTGCCTACGACTTGTCCTATCTACTTTGCATCTTTCTTTCCAACTCTTGAGTGGTGGTGTTCAACCGCCGAGGGTCCAACCCTGCCAATCATCATCGGTAATGCTTTAGTCACAATGCAGCGGTAATTTTATGAGTTAGTTAACAACAATCTGTACTAACTAGTTAGTTAGTAAGTGGATAGTTGTAAGTCAGTAGGTTGAAGCTTCCCAGTTCCTCCCACTACAGACAGCGAGACGTTACGGTGACATCATCTCACATGCATCGGTTTCTCTTCCGTGTTCCCTTTCCCCCTCCATTGAACGACCAGGAACCGACGAGGCATCAAAACAGGGAAATTTCGCAATTCACGAACAATGGTGTTTATTCAGTTATTCCCGTCTCTTCAAAGCTTCCGAGGTGGGATGAGAGCATAAGACGAGCGAGAGAGAACCTCGCCGAATATCCGAGACTGAGTGTCGAGATAGGAACTCTTCTCTTATCGAGCGGGTCACAATCCACCAAACTCGTTCCTGCGAAAGAGCTTCCCATCCACCTTGGTTATGGCATCAACAACGACGTCATGGTTAGGGTCTGGGACTGCCAGATCTTACATCCCGACTGACCATCGCGCAATTCTAGACGATCTAGTCCTACACACCGCAGTATCAACTGACAGCCCGACATTGTAACCAGTGACTCGTCAATCCATGGGAAGCGACCGTCACTAGCGTCTTTCTGACGAAGATTGGGTGTCCCCCCCTCCCCCTCTTTCCCTTCTTTTCCCTATCTCCCAAGGAATAATGCTATCCACATCATGATGCTGTAAGAAAGAAAGGAAAAAAACAATAATAATGATGATGGGGGTGTCCTGGACTGGCTGGTTGGATGGCGCAGGAACGTGTTCCCAGAGTCCGCCCGGGTTGTGATTCGCTTTCGGCAGGTACGGAGTCTTTCCAGCGTCTCCTCTGCTGCCCCGCCACACCCCGCCTGAAGCTGTTGACCGAAAAACACCACCACCAACTACCTACCAACTACCAAGTAATCAGCGACCGAGAATACTACTCTTTCTTCTCTTCTACCAACTCGTGAATTTTCCCATCTTACTTCTCTCCCCACCCCCGCCTCTCACCCGCGTCTTATCTAGCCGTAACAATGGCCGGATCTACTCCCAACCTCTACAGTTTCCCTAACAACGACGCTTTGGCCCAGCAATTGAGGCCCTACGTCTTGCGGTGTCAGAACTCGGCCCTCAGCCGTCACAGCACATTCCGCGTCGCAGTCTCTGGTGGCTCCCTTCCGAAAGTTCTCGCGCAAGCCCTGCTGGCCCCTGGAAATGGCTCCCCCGAGGATACCGCTCAGTTCTCCAAGTGGGACATCTTCTTTGCCGATGAGCGCGCCGTGCCCCTCGATCACGAAGACAGCAACTACCGCCTGTTGAAGGAAGAGCTACTGAACAAGATCCCCTCGGAACTGGGTGCCCCGACCGTGCACACGATCGACGCCAATCACGTCAACGATGACGACCCGCAGGAGCTGGCGGATCTGTACCAGGAAGAGCTGATGCGCTCCTTTGCCGCCAAGGATAGCGTCAAGCTGCCTGTTTTTGATCTGATCCTACTGGGATGCGGCCCCGACGGCCACACTTGCAGTCTCTTCCCCGGACACGAATTGCTGCGGGAGAAGGATTCCTGGGTGGCTGCCATCAGCGACTCTCCTAAGCCGCCCCCGAAGCGCATTACTCTGACTTTGCCCGTGGTGACTCACGCCCTCAACGTCGCCTTTGTTGCTACTGGCGGTGGAAAGAAGGACATCATGAAGCAGATTTTCGACGCTGAGGAGGGGAGGGACCTGCCCTCCGCCCTCGTCAACCAGGGTGGCGGCGAGAAGGTGAGCTGGTTCACCGATAATGCGGCTGTGGAGGGAGTCACTTTCCCCCGACGTGGAAGCCTGTAACTTATGAGTGGAATTGGTACGAAATTGCTTTGATATGATGGCTGGGGTGAAGGATAAGAGGGAGAGAGTCTGGCGAGGCTACGGAAGGATTCAACTAATCTCAAAAGGGTCCCCTGAGCTTTACTTATTCGACCACCTGTATTACCAGAGCAAGGGGGACGGCTTAGGACCACGTACGTTCAAGGCTGGATGAATTGTTCATTACCTTCTTATCTTCTAGCTATCGGAGGGGTTCTTCTTAGACTTGCCAAAAGTTTGTGTTATCGTTATCCTTCTGATATCACAGACAGGTCGTAATTTGAATGAATGAGGATGACTTTTCAATTGTATTCGAGCTATCCCCTCTATTACTATTACTGAACAGCGAAAAGAAGTCCACCCATTCCCGGAGTATCGATGTAGACATGCATAGGGAGTGAATGAATGATAGCTGTCCATGCAGATGGGCTCGATCCACCTGACGCAGTGCCAAGCTTTGCCCTGGGGGAAAGCGGAACTTCACCGCAAGACGGGCAACCACGGACCTGCCGTCCTCAGCTGAGCTCAGGCCTCGTCTATTTACAACGACGGTTTCCGGGCAGCGTATCTATCCCCCCCGGCAAAGCCCCGTCTTGGACTGATCTGATTGCAATCAGTTGAATGTCACACATATGGTTTGATCTTCAGCAATAATGCCAATTCCAACACGTTCCCTTTCGCTTCGTGAGCCCCGCAAACAAGTTAGTGTCGCATCTGCTAGTTGCCCATTCCACCATCCCTTCCCCCTAGCGCCCATGAGAGCTACCCATCCCTCGCATGCTTTTGCTCTCCACCAACACTACTGACGTCTGTTATTATCCAAAAGAACTCTACTACAGTGCGCACAACCACGACGGGTAAACCAGCATCCACGACCTCGACATCAGCAACCAGCACATCTTCCAGCGCTGCTACCAGCACCGAGAACCTCGTGACGCGGAGCAAGAGCCTCCTGCCTATTCGCGATGATGGACGTGCGACAAGATCCTCTCGTCTACAACCACCGTCTGAGCCCCGCGTAGCCCAGCGGCCTAGCAAGCCTTCAGATAAGGTCCCGCAATCGCAGCAGCCCGCTCAGGAGAATACCGGTATAACCCGTCGCCAAAGCCTGATCAGACCGAGCCCGCTAAAGCCTTCGGCACCTCTGAAGCCTACCTCTACCTCGTCCAGAAGGCCTACTGTTGCTCCAAGTCTGTCGTCACCGATTAAACAAGAGATACCCTCCAGACAGAATGGACGACCTTTATCGCCGAAGAAATTCGAGACACCCGCGAGACAAAATGGACGGCCTTTATCCCCGAAGAAGACCGATATGCCTCCGCCTCCGCGACTTGCCCGGTCGGCTTCTCTCAGACAGCCTGCCACCTCGAGCTCGAGCACGCCATCCGTGGCTAGAGGCCATGCGCGGCATCGCAGCCAGGGAATCGGGCTACCTTCGGGGCCTCAATCTCCGAGGAAAGTTGACCCTCCTTCGCCATTCCCTACCTCCGCCACTGTACGGTCCCGGGCTCAGCTCTCAACCTACCAACAACCGCTCTCCCCAAAGAAGGTGGCTAAGCCAGCGACTGCAACACAAGCGGCAGATTCGCCCGCCGTGGATACAGATTCTTCGTTGCTTCCTTCGTCTTGGCCGGAGATTGCGGCGCTACAAACAGAACTCTTACAGTTGAGCTTGGTTCACTTGTTTTCGTGCAAACAACACATTGAATGGGAGACTACTGCTGAAGCACGACTACGGAGCGATTATAATTTAGTGGCAAGCGACTATCGAGCGGCTCTGGGCGATGAGAAGGAGTACCAGAGACAGCTCAACGGGAATGCGTTGCATCACTGGCTTGAGAACACGCGTGAGCGCAATGAGCAACGAGGGTTTGCAGAGCAGATACGGATACTTTCTCAGGTAGCAGAGGAAGTCTACAATCTCTCTGACAACTTGGAAGGACGGCACACAGTGGCTGTTCAGGATTTCGAAGCCTGGTTTCAAAGAGTTGAGGAGATACGGACATTTCGTCTTCATCATGGTCGCAACTTGGACCAGGTAGTCTTTGTCGATCCCTTGAACCATGGTTGGCGGGACGAGACATCTGCTTTGGTCATGAAGCTTGAACTGTGCCTGAGACAACTGCAGAGCCTGGACATTCTTGGATATGGCGATCCGGGTCCTTTAGGCGACTCCGCGCTGTTTCGGACAGCCAAGGGGCTAGAAGAAATGGCCAGCATGATGGTTGAGGAACTGAACACGATCCGTAAGATTGAAAGCGACGTCGTAAAGTCAGAACGCGATTGGGTTAGTCAGCTGGCCCGGCAATTGACTGCAAATCCGGCACATGATCGGAAGGTTCCAGCAGTTGGAATGTGGGGACGGCCGTCGTTGAACTCGTGAATTTCGCTGTACGCCGAAGAATTGGGGCGAAGGTCAAACTGGAAGGAACCTGTTTAGGTCAATCTGTTCCGTTATCGAACCCCATGCTAAACCCTATCTTCCCCAGGGGTATAGCATGCAGTTTACTGCTTCTGCCGGATCTACTAGCGTAAGCGGAATCGAACCATGGGAGCGATTCGCAGGCACCGTCTGCATAGCCAGGCATGCATGTGTCATCCAAGGACCCAAAAACCGGTTCTCGCAGAAGTCCTGTTTTCAACGAGAGAGCAAATCATTCGCCAGAAATATGCGCTAGCCCTTCCTAGGCGGCTTCTGGCCAGCGGCCGGACAACATTCGGGGTGCTTAACGATACTACGGCCGGTTATCATAGCCTCTTGAGATTCTAGAAGCTCAACCATCCCACTTTAATTCTTGATTTTGGGGAGACGGCTGGAGCGAACCTGTTCACCCGACCAGCGACCTCTCGCGCGCTTGTGACTAAAAGGGAGAAAGGGAGGAGAGGGAGCGTGCGATGGCCTGGGTTTAGATCCCCTTGTCCGATGCTCGGGGTGTCCGTTCTCTTGCATGTTCCGTGAGAGTCTAAGCTGTTCTTTCCCCTCCAAAGAATCGGTCTGCGCTGTTTGTGAATCTGTGCTACCAATGGCCATGTTTCACCGCGGAAAGGTCTACAGCAGTGCAGGCCTCGGCTTGCGACAAGCATGATAAATTTGACCGCTGGCTACATCAAGCTCTCTCTTGTGTTATTCCGCGGACGTTGTGCACATCCGTGCAGATCGCTTGGGTAAATGTGGAACCCTCGAATGTCTGATGATGAGCCCAATGTACTAAAGGAGACGGGGAGGAAACAAACAGGTTCTTCTCTGGCTATTTCCAGACCGGATTTCCAGAGCTCGAATGGAGCGCTCCGATGTAGGCTCCACCCGTGCGTATAGATACTGTCAAGGTAAATAGTAATGAATCACCTCTTGGTTACACCCCGGGAGACGAGGAGGGGTAAATGACTACCGAATCTTTGAAGCGTAGGAAGGAGAACAGGGAGTGTACACGTAAACTGCCCCTAACCAGGGAGTAGGGGGTATAGGATGCCTGGCTCTCTGACTGAGGTTTAGTTTATATACAATCCTGCCATCCGCCAAACTCCCCATTTTAGCGCGGCCAGTGACTAAGCAACGTGGGGAGAGGTGTCGTCATTGACGTTGGGTCTTTCCGAAGCATCACCACAACTGGAACGGGATTCCTGTCTGGATCTCGAACTTTTTGGAGTGACACCCTCGGGTGGTATCTACCCTAGTCAACCCGATTAAGCTTCACCCAGAGCCAACCGTAACCTCTCCTTCAGTCCTTCCTCGAAGAATAATCCACTCCTAGTCCAACTAAACGACTTTGACTAGGGCAGGCAGACAAGGCTCCACCTCAGCGGTGTAACTGCTTCTGGTCAACGACGCCTATTGCTTCAGCTACACACCTTCGCAGCTGGAGCCCAACAGACTACTGTGGGATCTAATGCACCTCCTGGCGCTGGCCCTCCTCCTCACCCCTTGTACATTGGATTCCTCTCGACTCAGTCCATCGACGATCGGGGACTCACCTGAACGGGTAAGACTAGATGTGCTCGGGAATCCTGTGGGAGAATGGAGGGAGGGAGGGAACGAGGACCATTGGATGAGTCTCCCTGTAGGTCGGAGGAGTAGGTTGTCAGTTACTAGTCAATTAGTTTTCTTTGTAGGAGCCGTAGTTAGTAGTCAACTACTGCCTAGTACTATATAAGTCGAGTCCTGTATCGCCCGGAATTCTTTCCCTCTCTCCCTTCCCTCTTCCCCCCCAAATTGGAGACATTTTCCTGCATGTAAGCTGCAAAGTACTAGTTCGGGACTACTATCTATTTGTCTGTGTCTTTCTTCCTTTCTTTCTTCTTTTTTTATTGACTCGAAAGATAGTACTTTAGTGTACCAACAGTGATGGGTCCCAAAGTTTATGCAGTGTTTGACGTGGTTGTGACCTGAGCTGGTGGTGCCTTGGGTGCATTTCTCCTCTCTTCCTCAATTCTACCCCCGATAGCCTGGGCCCGGTGGAGCTGAGCTTGTGCTGGTTCCTTTTTCCCCTCTTGCTTGCTTGTTCTTCCCGCCAGTGTTTCTTTCTTGCCGTCTTTCTCTGTCCTCTTCCATCTTGTTCTTCGGCTTCCCCTCCAACTAACGGGACAAAGTACGAAAGAAGTGCCAACTAGCGTCAACTACCATAGAGTTCATCTTCCTTCCCCTCCCCACCCAAACAAAACCACATCTACTGCTGGTATGTAGCACCCCACGTTCAATTTGTTTTTATCTTTTTCCCTGATTTTCTGCATTGATGGTCACTACTACCTGTCACGGTTGTCAACCCTAAATCTTTACCCGAGCTGAACGGTGTTGACTGATTGATCGCGTTGTGGTTGGGGAAGGATCCTTTGACTTATCAATCCCGAGGAAATGAATGTCTGGACCGTTCGCCATCCTCCCGTCACCACCACCACCTTAGCCTTTTTTTCTTCTCCTCTCCTTTTTCGTCTCGCTTTCTTCTTTCCCTCTTGAAATCCCTCACGCTGCTCTCTTTACTCCACTGGCTATTCTTCTTCCTCTTGCTTTCTTCTCATCTGACACTGTGATTCTCCTTCCCCTTCCTGACCAGCCTATGTCTACCTTTTCGTTTGTGAGCTTTGCGCCAACGCGATTTGCGCACGTTCGAGTCTGACGTCATTGAAGGTGTGGCAGCAGCAAACTTCCACGGCGCGCAATGCTTCGATCTCGTGTCGCCTGATTGCCCACTATCTGTCGCCTATTCATCGACTTAGCCATGAAGGAGTCGCTTTATGATCGCATCTGGCGCCGGGAATTGGGGGAGGACTCCCGGTTCGCGAGCATTCATGGCCTTTATGGATCCAAGGATTGGGTGGAAAACCTGGATATTGTGAACGAACTGGGTGGGCATTCGGGCTGTGTGAATGCCTTGAGGTATGATATTATTGCGCTACGTTTTTGAAGTGTCTTTTGGAGAAGACATTTTGTAGTGGGGGACCCTGTCTGGCGAAATGCATCGCTTCTGACGCTGCGTAGTTGGTCGCGGTCAGGCCAGCTTCTAGCTTCGGGCTCGGACGACCAGCACCTGAACATCTATTCCTATCAACCCGATTCTTCCACCGCACCATTCTCCTTGAATACCACCGTCGCGACGGGCCACAGCGCGAACATCTTCTCGGTCAAATTTATGCCACACTCCAACGATCGAACTTTAGTGACTTGCGCCGGCGATTCCCAGGTTCGTATCTTTGACATCGAATATTCCAGCAATAGCAGCAACAGCGTCGACGCCACGTCTGCCTTTTCTGCATCTGCACGGAGCCGAAGGTTTAACAACTTTTTCAACAATGCGCGCTACTTGAATGCGGGGAATACCAACGTCAGAGTTTATCGCAGTCATGCCGATCGGGTCAAGCGGATCGTTACCGAATCGTCGCCCTACCTCTTTCTGACGTGCTCGGAAGATGGCGAGGTTCGTCAATGGGACTTGCGTCAACCATCGTCCGCCTACCCAAAGCCACGAGGCGGCCAAGGATACATGGCTTTTCGACCGGGACAGGAACATGACGACTCCAACGTACCACCTCCGCTGATTTCGTACAAGAAACACCGACTCGACCTCAACACTATATCGTGCTCCCCGAGCCAACCCCATTATATCGCGCTAGGCGGGGCCCACCTTCACTGTTTCCTGCATGACAGGCGCATGCTAGGTCGCGACTTGATGACGGAGAGGGGTGATCCGGGTGCCTCGCCTGGCAGTAGTAGTCACGGTGAACAGCTGATGGATCAGGCGACGCGGTGTGTGCGGAGGTTCGCCCCTAACGGCCAGCAACGAATGAAAACGCGCGATGACGGACATATCACTGCATGTAAGATTAGCGACGCCAACCCAAATGAGATGGTTGTCAGCTGGTCCGGCGATCACATATATAGTTTCGACTTGATTCGGAGCCCGGATGCAAGGGAAGATGCGTCCAAGCGCCAATCCTCCGCCCGGACGACACCGGTCCCGCGTCGGCGCCGAGGCTCTAAGACGAGGAAGCGTAAGCGACAGAATGGGACTTCGATGTCCTCGCAGTCTAGCGGAAATCAAACCCGACCTCGTCGTCGACCTAGAGAGCGTCACGATGAAGGCGAGCTGGCCTTCCGAGTCCGCTATGGCAATGGCGAGTCAGAGGACATTCCCCTCCCGTCTCTTACGGAACACCATGCGGAGGTCCCCCAAAGACTGCTAGAGCAGTCACGATTGTCTGTGCTTAATGAAGCGCAGAAGCTCAGCATGCGCATCGCCAAAGACATGGTCAAGCTCCGTAAAGCAATGTTTTCACTGGAGACGTCCTTGCGCGAAGAATATGAAACCTCCAATCAAGCTGACCTGACACCGTTCACCGAGTCCTTTTCGACTGTACTAACCCTTGCTTCCATCTGTCTCCCGCAGATGGATGAGATTATGCGTACCTGGCGATACCCTGTCAACCCTACTCCCGATATTGTGCGCTTCCAGCAAACCTTACGTCGAAACCGACAGACCTCCTGGCGGTTCATCCAAGCTGCAGGCACAGTCGCACGAGTTCTAGGGGGTGAAGTCCAATACACCCCCGGTGATGTGGATCGTGACATGGAACCTTTTCAACAGATACACTCGCCCCCGCTCGAACGCACCGTCGATCATAAGGAGCAGTTCGGTTACGATTTCATCAAGGCTATACTTCTCTTTGTGGAAGGTGGTCGGCAGGCTCTTCTGGCAGGGTTCAAGAAAGATGCAGCGTCCCGAGGAAATTTATCCAGGTTTCCGATCGCCGAGACCGCGGATGAAGATGCGATTGAGTCCGTCTTAATTCCCTACCTGCAAAGACTGGCCGGGGATGTACCTGTTGTCAACGTGGACGCCTCGCGTTTTGAACATGATGACGCTCGTATTCTCTTTCCAACGCAGCGCCACGCCGTGGCCGCCTTTGCAAATGTTGTCAAATATCCTGTTGAAAACCTCGTAGATACGGACCCCACCATGCGCAATGGGACATCAACTGAGCCCTCTAGCCGTACCCACGACTTATTCCTTTTAACTCATTACTGGGTCTTCAAGGTGGCCCGTGGTGTCCTTCTGGAGACCGGAACCGGGGTAGATTATGCCTTTCTCAACCGGGCTTTTGGAGGCTTCCGAACGAGGGTGGAAAGTGACTCCGAATCCGAAGTGGAGCCCGAGAGATCCCAAAACGATCTCGAAGCTAATGTTGAGGAAGAGCCCATCCGTGATGTCAATTTGAAGATACTCCGGAGGTCGACTCTTGCTACTCGGGAGAGCTCGGAGGTAGAGACAGGCGAGTCAACGGGGATCCAAACTCCGTTGTCCGATGATGACGGCGAAGAAGACGCTTTGGCATTGCCAGATATCGATGATGACAGTGAGAACGAGGTCGGCCTCCCCATTGAAGAGGAGGAGGACGAAGACGAAGACAAGGAAGATGAAGATGAAGATGAAGAAGAGCTCGATCTAGACCTGAGCAGTTCTGCCGATGACAGTGACGACTCCGAGGACGCCGATCATATATTCAGGGAGTATGGTCTTCAGCCTAGAGAGAGGGAGTACGTGGACGTTGATGTTCCTTGTTCCTCGCATACCCGAGTCTACATGGGCCACTGCAACATCAAGACTGTCAAGGACGTCAATTACTTTGGACTGGACGACGAGTACGTAGTGAGCGGCAGCGACTCTGGCCACATTTTCATCTGGGACCGGAAATCCTGCAAGCTAGTCAACATCCTCGAGGGTGATAGTGAAGTAGTCAATGTTGTGCAAGGTAAGAATTCCCCCAACCATGGGCATACAAATTGCTCTTATGAGGGTATTTAAGCCAACGGTCCTTTGCAGGTCACCCGTATGAACCTACCATTGCAGCCTCGGGAATCGACAACACCATTAAGGTCTTCTCGCCCGACCGACGTGCTCAGGAAGATGCTCGACGTGGTATCAACATCTTGGATCCTGACAACCCGGCCAACACGCTTGGATTTGGACCGAATGTCAGCACCATCGGTGGTCTGGGGAGTCGCAAGCGCTTGCATGATAGTTATCGAATCATGAGCCAGAACGATGTAGACCGACAAGGCGGCATGAGCGAAGCATACATTACTGTAGGTTTACCTGGATGTAGTATTTCGGTTGCGACAGAGCATTGGGCTAATGTTAACGAACAAAACAGAGGCACATGCTGGCCCGCCTGGCGGCAACCTTGCGAGACCAACGGCACGGTGTAACGGTGGACGAAGGAGGCGAACATGCTACGCTTGTTTTGGATGATAACAGCTGCAATGTATGTGCAATATGGATCCAACCATCTCTAACAGCTCCCCTCTCGACTAACTAATTGGAATCCAGGTGATGTGATCTGACCTCTTTGACTGGACTTATGCGAGGGTGTCTCGGGCTGCCTACTACCCGAACTGCACCCGTTGACAGGATTCGTATTCTTTTCTCTTCCTCTAACCTCCAGCTTTACCTTCGTCGTTGTTATTAATAATAGATTCTAGCCCCCGCGTCATCATCCTGTGTCTGTTTCGCGGTCGCTTTCCAGCAGTTCTGGCCACAGCCCGTGCATCTCGGTTTTGGAGCAAGGAGCCGGCGTTTTCTGAGGGCAAAAGCAAAGCAGTTGAATTAAATTATCGGATACTCTTATCAAATGTATAGCAGCAGAGCAGCGTAGCAGGTCAGCTTAGTCCAAATCATCTTCCTGACTAGGGCTTCAATTCTAGTATTCATAGTCTATCACCACGTGACCCTTATCGATTCCCCCGCATTTGTCCCCTCCAATTTTTGGCTTTTTTTCACTTTGCCTTCCATCTTCCCATCTTGCGTCTTAATTCTCAACTTCCAACTCGATTGCTACTCGCAATTGAAAATGCAGGCCCTACAGGATCGAGCGGACGTTACCGCTCGTCTCTTCGCTGACCCTCACAACCCACACCTGTACTACAAACGAGGCCTTGTCCACCAAACCCTGGGCTTTCCCGATCTCGCATCCGCCGACGCATACCGCGCCCTCTCCCTACTTGATTCGGTCGTCGATCCTGATGGCTGCGAGTTTCACGCCACACGGCGCATCCAAGACGCACCAGATGCTCCTGCGGCAACTGGGGAGGACGACGATGATGAGGAAGATAATTTCACTCCCATCACACAAGACGAGTACGATTCCATAATCGGGGACGTCTACGCCCTTCTCGTGCGCAGCCTGGTCGACTGTGGCTGTTTCCGCGACGCCTTCGAATTCTGCGTGCGTGGACAGGGTCTTCTAGAGGACATGCCACAGAACGAGCGCAACGTCTCCGCGCAAGCCGTGCTCAAAGACCAGCTGGCCATCATCCGGAAGAACTACGAAGCCCGTCAAGGAACCACCACCGGAGACGCCAACATCAACCCCAGCGCTCTGAACGCGCAAGGCTTCGCCCGCCGAGTCCTCTACCCCTGGAACGAGCACGAACCGGACCGCAAGTCCCCCGAGACTCTGCAGCTCCTGAACGAGCGCCTCAAGACCGTCGCGCCTAAATGCGAAGTCCGCGCCGTCGCCTTGCCCGCTTTACACGGCACCACCACCACCACCACCGAGGACGAAGTCTCCGTCCAACTCGGCCTCTTCGCCAAAGAAGACATCGCCCCCAATGAAATCATCCTCCGCGAATCCTCCCTCCTCACCGCCACCAACCGCCTGCACGACGACCTCTGCGACGCCTGCAACGCCCCGCTCCCCGATCTCTCCTCCCCCAATCCCCCCGTCGCGTGCGACGGCTGCGCAGACACCATCTTCTGCTCACAGGCCTGCCACGACGACGCGCAGCGCATCTACCACGGCGCCGTCTGCGGTCTGATGGAGAACCTCGAATCCATCGGCAAAGACATCCCTGACCCCAAGGACAAGGCCGATTACCTCTACCTCCTTCTTCTGGGCCGCACGCTCGCCATGGCCGCTACTCAGGAGCTGCACCCGCTCGATCTCCCCGAAGTGAAATACATCTGGGGTGATTTCCACGACCTCGACCTCAACGACACCAATACCACTAGTGAAGACCCAACAGCAACCCTCCCCTTCTCCTTTCAGCTCAACATCCTCCAACCAATGCGTCTCCTCGAAGAAATGGAAATAGACCCCTACGCTGCCCTCCCTCGCTTCGACACCTGGGTCTTGAATACCCTCTACGCTAAATTCAGGGGTACTGCGTCGGGCCGGCTCTCGACGTGGGACGGTGGTCCGGAGCTTTGTGCTGTGCATCCGCTTTGGTGTCTGGCGAATCATTCATGTGATCCGAATGTGAGGTGGGAGTGGGGTGGGGAGATTACGTTCCGGGCTAGGGAAGAGAGTGAACGGGCGGTTTGGAAGAGGGTTAAGGGTGAGGGTGAGAGTGTGCCTGAGGGAATAAGGAGACAGGAGGCGGGGATTAAGAAGGATGAGGAGATTCTTAACCATTATTGTGATATTGGGTTGGATGTTAAGGAGAGGAGGGAGTGGGCCAGGGGCGCGTTGGGCGGTTGGTGTTTGTGTGAGAGGTGTGTTTGGGAGGCGGGGGAGAAGTGATTTTCCGCCTGTTGTGGTTTGCGTTTGGTAGAGGGAGGAGGTTGGTTCAATGGGGTTAGGATTTTGGTAGTAGAGGAGTTGGGTTTGGGGTTGGGTGAAAATAAGAGGTTCATATAGTGGTAGTGAAAGATGGTTGGATACACATAGATAGAGATACCCAGGTTGATAGAAGAAGAAGAAAAGAATGGAAGTGGATATCATCATTACGTCTGTTCTTACTTAACGGATCAACCCATATGTGATTCCAGTCTTCTTTTTTAAAAAGAAATTCTGAAAGCAAGGACAAACCTACCTACAACTGGACAAATACGTGAGTAACAGCCTGTATGTATACCAACTAGCAATCCGTGTACTTAGTACTTACCGACAATTCATAATATAATAGTTGAAATCCAACTCTCTCACTTTTACATTGTATAATACACTATGTGTCTGTTCTACAATGCATCAATGCAATAAGTACTTATTTATCAATACATCCATAATGTAATATAAAGTAAAAAAGAACCCTTCCGTGAATTTCAAATCTTGATTTCAACCCGGTATAGAACAAACCTAAGCCAAGCCCTAAACATATACCCTGCAAATAAAGTCCATCTAATTCCCACCTTTCTCGCTTCCTATCACCCATTACATACAACTTTTCCCCACCCTAATCGCGCACCCGACGGGGAGGTGTCCTAGACGGAGACCTACGCCGTCTGGGCGGCGGAGACCTTGACGGGGACAACGAGTCAGAGTATCTCCGACGACGAGGAGCAGCATCGCCACGGCTACCGCCGCCACCACCGCGCGGCGGGGTAAGTGAGCGAGAGCGAGAGCGCGAACGCGAGACAGAAGCGTCACGGGGAGCTCGACGACTAGGCGGGGCACGACGTTCAGGAGTACGAGAAAGGGATCGAGACCCGGAGACACTCCTTTCGACCCGCCGGCGGGGAGGAGGCGACCGAGACTCTGAGTACCGAGCGGCTCCTCCGGCGGCGCGACGTGGAGGAGGGGAGACGGATCGGGAGACGGATCTGGTGTAGCTTCTGTCTCGGCGAGCGTGGGTGTCCCGTTTGCTGCGAGGCGGAGGGGTGACGGAGCGGGAGAGCGAGCGTCTGGGAGAGCGGGAATCATAGGAGCGATCGCGTGTCCGGCGAGGAGGGGGTGTGGGGGACACGGAGGATCGCCTGCGGGGGGACCGACTGTATGAGACGGAGCGTCGGCGGGATTTGGGCGCCGGGGATCGGGATCTGGAGCGCGAAGGAGTGTAACTATAGCTGCGGCGAGAGGATCCGGAGACGGACCGGCTGTAGGATCGGCCGCGGCTGACGGAGCGTCTGCGGCCACGGCCGGGGGAGGGAGAGCGGGAGTAGGAGTAAGAGCGAGGAGTACAGGTTGAGCAGCTGGTTGGGTGGGATACCACGGACTCGGAGTCGGAGTCGGCGCCGGCATCGCGTTGGGGCAATGCGGGCATGGTGGGCTTGGGGAGGTTCTTCAGGTGCTCGCGCATGTCCTCGGTCAGCATACCCATGCCGATGCTGGTGAAGTAGTTGATCGAGAAGCGGGTGTTGCGGGGGTTGTCCAGTGGGAAGAGGCCCTCGAAGCTGGGGCGCAGGATTTCGTCCCGCATGCGTTCCTGCAGCTTCGGCAGGCCCATGTGCTCTCCGAGGTCTTGGAAGAGGATCTTGATGAAGATACGGCTGCTGGATGTCGTCTCCTCCTCGTTCATGTGGATGATTGACATGACATGCCAGCCAATCGCGTCAGTGCTGATCATATGGCCGAAGAAGCGAGCAATGTTGCGGAGTCGGTTTGTCTCGTAGCGGTGGATTGTGTCATAGTACTTGGCGAATGCAGCTTCGAAGAGGTCAGACCAAAGGCGGTTGATCTTTGCGAATCGTTCACCGATCAAGCCGTAGAACTTCGAATACGTGCGCTCCTGGGAGCAACATTCGATGATCATCGATGGGAGCTCGGGCTCGAGGCCGGCGGGCAACGAGATCTTCATCAACTTGTGACAGCATTCTTCGAAGTCGATACTCGACATGATCGTCAGGTATATCGTCCTCCGCAGGTTCACAAGGTCTGTGTTAGTCTGATCCTTGATATCCATCTTCCGCTCTTCCTCCGACTCTTCATCGGAGCTCTCATCTGACTCGTCTTCATCGTCCTCCTCGTCATCACTGCCCTCACCCAGAATCTCTGCCTTCAGCTTTTTGTAGGCCTCCTCGTGCTCCTCCCATTCGGCATCGTACTTGAAGATATTGAGGGAATCTTGCGTCTCAATTTCGTCATCAAGTCCGATCTGGTGTGTGATTTGGTCTTCCTCCTCGATCAGGTCCAACTCTTCCTTGATCGCCGGATTGTCCTTGTACCTATCCTTCCGGACCTGGAACAACACCTCGATCATATATTGTACTCGCTTATCGATGTCGGCTTCGTGAAGGATATTCCGGAATTGGTCAAACACCGCCAGGGCAATAGGACCGCTCATCTCCTCTAGATGCTGACCTACCTCTCGAGTCAGGCCGACGGCGATTTCAACACTGTCATCTGTGGGCTTGTGAAGCAGCAACAGAAGAATCTGCGCGGCCAGCATCTCGTGCGCGACCTGCTGGTTGCACAGATGGGCAATGAACGTTGTGGAAGATATGCAGACTGCCTTGTCGTTTCTCTTGAACGCCTTTCGGAACTGGACAATGAGACGGTTGAGCAGCAGCTCGCCGACTTGGGGCAATTTAGTGTTGACAATAGCCGCCATCGCAGCGTAGATAGGTGTGAAGGGCAAACTGGCCGCCTGGGCTTTCATGATACTTCTGCAAAACAGACCGCGACCGCGCACCAAGTTCTCGCCAAAGAGCTCCGGGACGATAAACTTGATGTTGGAAACGTTGACCTTGTTGATGAGACCGTTGATCGACTTCTTGAGAGCCTCCCACGCCATCCGCTGGTACTCCTTGCTGGTCTTGTCCGTAATCTGTGCCTGCAGCGCCCGTAGTCGCGCGGGAGGAATATAAGTACCACCCGATCGCATGTTCAAAAGCTTCTCATATTCTGCTTTGGCCGCAGCTTGCTTTTCCTCCTCCGTCATCGGCTTTCGAGCAGTCTCCTGCTTCTCATGTTGGCGGAGGCGCTCCGCGAGCTGTCGCTCTCTTTCAATCGCGCGTTCGGGATCGATGCGCGGCGCATCCGCACCGTCTCTAAGTGAATCACCCGGGGGCGAGCGACGACGATTCGGCGAAGGAGACCGAGAGGGAGGTGAGCGTTTGCGGGAACCCGAGGCCTGAGGAGAGTAGGAAGTGCCTGGGGGCGGAGTAGGCACTCGCACCGCCGACTGCAAGACAACAGGGTCCGTCATATTCCTTTGCAGTCCACCGGAAAGAAATGGCTGTCAGTCGTGACGTCCGCAGAGAACACGACGTTGAACTGAAGCTCCATCGGGATGAGGCGTGAGGCGGCGAAGAAAGGTCTTAGCGCGTCGGTCACGTGAGAGCTTAGTCGCCAGGCTGGCGCCGGCCGCTCTCTACTATCGCCATGGGATGAGGAAGTGCTAAACAGACCAGCCGCCATCATCGCAGCAATTGTCACGCAGAAATCTCTCCTGGTAGCGCATCATCATTATGGTATACTTTTCGCATCCTGCCCTACAGCATTTGGAAATGTTTGAAACGCTGACTTGAATTGCGCCGTAGCTGGGCTCTATCGTCGGATCCACCATGCTCCTGGTCGCTACTGCGATCTTTCTCTACTACACCACCTGGACTCTGTTGATGGTACGTCTTCGCACCTGGGTATGATTGCTTTTCTACAACACCTGCTAATATTTGTTTCCGCTAGCCCTTCGTCGACCCGGGTCACCCTCTCCACGATCTCTTCCCTCCCCGTGTCTGGGCCATCCGTATCCCCGTTTTCCTTACTCTGCTCGGTTCCGCCGTGGTTGGCACGTTCATAGGAATTGTGATGATCAACAGCAACAAGAAGAAGGCAGCTAAGGCTAAGGCTGCGGCCAAGAAGAAGACCTAAGCTCCCAAAGAAAAAGAAAACCGACGTGGCGTTTGGAGGATGAGTTGGGTGGTAAACATGGCGACTCGAAACAGGTGGCATCATCTTATTCTGCATGTAACATTACTTTTGTCTGTCCTTGTTCTTCTCAAGCTTTCCCCTTGATTGGGTTGTTCTGTCAGCACAGCGTTCAATTACACCATCCGCATTCCTCGCATTCTGCAAGCGTGCCGCGTGGTGAGGTAGGAAGGGGGAGGCGACGGCAAATGACGAGTGTAGGCCCAGATGCTGCCCGGGTCACTGGGTGAAGCGTTCCTGGTTTCTCTTGTGCCTTACCCAGGGCAACAAGATACATGCTTAGCCGAGTCTATGCGTTACCCTTCCAAATGGGGGCCATGGCCACTATGTAATCTTTCAGTCATGGGCCAGTGTCTCAACCGATGACGATTGAGGGGGACCTTACAGACGATGGCAGTGCTCTTTCGCCATGCAGCCCCGTGACTCACTTCCGGCGACCAGCCACATCTGGCATCGGTTCTACCGCATTCCGGGCTTGAAACTATGTGATTGGTCTGAGACTATTGGCGGCTAGACCGTTGGGGAGAGATCCATCCAGGGAAACGGCCAGCCATGAATAGAAGGTCCGGCCCAACTAACTTGCCCCAGGTTCAAGTTCCAGCTGGCCCTGGGACAACACATGTTTTGTTAGTTCCGGTGGTGGTGGCTGTCTGGCTGCCGTGCCCAGGGCCCTCACGTGATGGGAGTGAGCCGTGTTTTGGACGTTCGATAGTTTGCAGTGTTTGTTGAAAGGATACCCCTCATGCGGGCAGTTCAGCACCAATGGGGAAAGGCGCCCATGGCGTGTGTAAGAATTGTAGGTTCTCCGCCTTACGGGGTAATAGCCGATACGGTACGGTAAGTGCAGATCATCGGATGCCTCCTAATTCCAGGTCCCAACCCACCTGCCTGGATGGGCGGACGTGGGAGTCGGAAGTGGGAGAAAGAGACACTGCAAAGAGGGGAAATGGATCCATCCCATCTGCAATCTAGTTACTAGAGCCCATGTATCATGTAGGAACCTTACCCGACTGCGTCACGTTATGACGGTCACGCCTGGCCGCATCCCCCACTAGTAGCCAATGATCACTGGAGCCCCGTCATGTGGTGGCCCTGGAACCTTATGGGAAGGAACGACGGGGGGG